>NW_021167554.1:0-6136 GCF_003724135.2 Verticillium nonalfalfae | reverse complement strand
CTTGTGCCTTCTGCCTTTCCGCCGTCAATTCACAGAACCCACACGCCAGGCCAGGCTCCCAGATTCTTCTCCCAGCCCAGCCTGCTGCTACTGACTGCTCCACGGTCGTGCGTGCTCCAACCTCTTTCCCAGCTCGGCCCAACCCAACTTTTTCACCTCTACACCCCCATCCCATCGTGGCATCAATACGCATCCCGGCATCGCCATCCCCACGCGCATCATTGTTCAACACCTCAACAGACAGCGCCCAGGGGCCTGTCATCATCGACCCAACCGTCTGCTATCCCCACGCGGCGTTTCGCGCACGCCAATTTGACGAGCTGAACACCTAAGCCCGTTCTTTTGCTGTTTGCTCGCCTACGACCCGTCGCCGAGCTGTACGTCCACCTCGTCGGTCAGCGTGTCATCAACAAACGACGCATTTCGCGCTCCCCTCCCCCTCCCCTCCCCGAAGGTCTTTGCGCGACGCCTATCCGTAGCACCCCTTCGATTGATCGCCCCTTCGCCTTTGTCCCTCGACACGATCGTCGTCGCGTTCACGTCCGCGTCCGCCTCCACCATGTCCATGTATCCTCATCGCGCCATGGGCGGTGCAGCGCCCCCCGTCAACCAGTCTCGCCTCGAGGAGCTTCTCGAGCAGATCCGGACGGAGTTCAGCTCGCAAAGCCGCACCACCGAGGCTTACGAGCACCAGAGTACGCTCCTTCCCCACGCCGCATCTCTCGACGAGACAAGACGGCTGCGGCGCCCCTGCCTTCTTTCCCTGCTCTCTCTCTGCCCCCCCCCTCTCTAGACATGCTCAGATGCACTAACAGTAGCCCATTAGTCCAGGCCCAGGTCAGCGAAATGCAACATGTCCGTGAAAAGGTCTTCAACATGGAGCAGATGCACCTGAACCTCAAGCAAAAGTAGGCACTCGTCGAGCTCATGGGGTCTTGGTCCGCCTCGTGTGACTGACACTACCATCACTAGGTACGAAGAAGAGCTGGCTCATCTCCGCCGGCAACTCGAGATTAGTCGCGGCGGAAATGCCCCTCCCGGCATGAACAGCGGCCCGCCTCCCCACAACGCACCCTCTCAACAGCCTCCTTCCATTCCCTCGGGCAATGGTCTGTTCAACGGCATAATGGCGGGCGGCGGCCAGGGCGGCCTCGCCCCTCCCCCTCCTCCCCAGGACCAGCAGATGGGACCCCAGCAGCACCAGATGCCTCAGGGCCCTCCCGGCTTGCCTGCCCCCCCTCCCCCTCCGCCGCCGCAGTCCCAGCCTCCTCACTTCCAGCAGCAGCAGCAGCAGCAGCAACAGCAGCAGCAACAGCAGCAGCAGCAGCAGCCGCCTCAGCAGGCACCCTACCCCCAGGGTCCCGTTCCTGGCGGTATCGGTGCCCAGCCCCCGCAGAGCACGGCATCTCCTGGCCCCGGTAGGCGCGGAATCGGCCGTCCTCCTGGCGGCGTGGGACCGGCCACCCCGCAGATCAACACCCCGATTCCCTTCCCAGGCGCTACCCAGTCGCCCCAGGTCAGCCACCCGACGCCCGACCACGCGCGCATGGGCAACCCCCATCCTCCCCCTCCCGCTCCTCCGGTGGGCAACGCTTTGGGCGACCTGGACATTGATCGCCTGCCGTCATCGGCCAAGAAGTCGGGCTATGACTGGTTCGTCGTGTACAACGAGCGCGTTCCTCGCATGATCGACGTCGATCTCGTCCACACCCTCGGCCACGAGAGTGTCGTGTGCTGTGTTCGCTTCAGCCACGACGGAAAGTACGTGGCCACCGGATGCAATCGATCCGCGCAGATCTACGACGTGCAGACTGGCGAGAAGCTCTGCATTCTCCAGGACGAAACCGCCGACGTCTCTGGAGATCTTTACATTCGAAGCGTGTGCTTCAGCCCCGACGGCAAGTACTTGGCAACCGGTGCCGAGGACAAGCTGATTAGGGTACGTTCATTTCTAGCATGGTGTCTGGTTGACGTAGGCATCTGAACTGACTCGGCACTTCTCTCTAGGTTTGGGACATTCAGACGCGCACGATCCGCAACACGTTCTCAGGTCACGAGCAAGATATCTACTCGCTCGACTTTGCCCGTGATGGTCGTACGATCGCTTCCGGCAGTGGCGACAGGACCGTTCGTCTGTGGGACATAGAGGCCGGCAGCAACACCCTGACGCTCACCATAGAAGACGGCGTCACGACTGTTGCCATCTCTCCCGACACCAAGTACGTCGCGGCGGGGTCACTCGACAAGAGCGTCCGCGTCTGGGATATCCACCAGGGCTACCTCCTCGAGCGCCTCGAGGGACCCGACGGTCACAAGGATAGCGTCTACAGCGTTGCCTTCTCGCCCAATGGCAAGGACCTCGTCAGCGGCAGTCTCGATAAGACGATCAAGATGTGGGAGCTGTCGACACCACGGGGTCTTCCCAACCCCGGCCCCAAGGGCGGTCGTTGCGTCAAGTCTTTCGAGGGCCACAGGGTACGTATCCGCCACGCGCACCAGGCGTGCCTTTTTTGCGTGGAGCTTCCCTTGTCTCTGTACTCTGGCTAACATTGAACGGCAGGACTTTGTGCTGTCCGTGGCTCTAACACCCGATGCCGCATGGGTCATGTCGGGCTCCAAGGATAGGGGTGTGCAGTTCTGGGATCCCCGCACAGGTGCCACGCAGCTCATGCTTCAGGGACACAAGAACTCTGTCATCTCTGTGGCGCCAAGCCCAACTGGCGGGTACTTTGCTACGGGATCGGGCGACATGAGGGCCCGTATCTGGTCGTACCGCAGCCTGCAGTAAAGGGGAAGAGGGCTGTGAGGAGGAGCTCATTCTTGTTTTTTGCCAGCGTCAGGGGGACGCGTGACGTTGGTAGCGAACTGGGCATGGCAAAGGGCGGGGCTGGCGGCGTCAAGGTCTTGATGGGATTATTTGACCGAGGGCACTCTATCGGACGGAGAGCGGAGAGGTTTTTTTCCCCAGTGGCCCGCTACGGGGTAGCGGGCCACGGCCGACAACCACCCTCCGCTCCGTCTGGTTAGAGCCCTCGAGAAAGAGGCGAAGATTAGGTTTGAAGGGGGAACTAGGTGTGTGTGTGTGTTTGTGTGCGCTGCGTATGTGTGAGTTTGAGTGAGAGTGCGACTCGCGGTGTGACGGTGGTCAAGGCAAAGGAAACTTGTATTCTCGGTATCAATTGAGTGTTATTAAACCCTGCACGCATACTGGTCATGTCATGTACGTCGAGGGAGGGTTATAAGAGGGAGCTGAAGAGGTCTGCAAACTCGTCGCCGCCTTTGGGTTTCTTCTTCTTCTTCTTGGGCTCGACTGGTTTGGATACGGAGGGGTGAGGTTTGGATGTGGGTTTGGATGTGGATTTGGATTTGGATTTGGGTATTGGGTTGAGCAGAGGTTCCGAGGAGGAGGAGGAGAGGGGGAGCTGTGCGGTTGCTGCAGGGGGGTCTCTTCTGCGTGGTGACAATGTCGGTGACAGGCGAGGCGGCGATGTGCGGCTGTCGAGAGGGTCGGCGTCACTGTCGGCGTCACGACGGACGTCATGGCCGACGTCGGGCGCGAGCGGCGGGCGCGCCACGGCGACGCCGAGGTCGAGGTCCCCGTTGGACTCGGGGGCGGGCTTCGACGCGGACGCGACGCGGACGACGGCAGCAGCAGCAGTAGCAGCAGCAGCGGCAGCAGCGTCGGGGGACCTCGGGGTCGGGTTCAGGGGCGCGAGGCGGGCGTCGAGGCGGGCGGTCAGGGCGACGAGGAGCAGGCCGAGGGGCGCGTGCTGGCCGTCGGCGGCGAGCTGGGTGAAGGCGAGGTAGGCGGGGGAGATGACGTGGAGGACGAGCCAGCGGGCGTGGGCCGTGACGGCGGCCTCGGTGGTGGCGAGGGCGGTCGGCGCTCGTCGACTGGGCCTGGGTCCCCCGTTGTCGGTGCTCTTGTTCTTGTTCTTGGGCAGGCGGGCGCGGGCGGCCGCCGCCGCGAAGGAGGAGGAGGAGGAGGAGGAGGAGGAGGAGGAGGAGGAGGAGGAGGTGCGCAGACGGCGTTGGTGGGCGAGGATGGCGGCGTCGAGGCGGCGCAGGGCGCGGCGCAGCAGGGTGAACTGCACCCACCACTTTGCGACGCGATGCTGGTTCCTGTGGCGGTGGTGGAAGCGGTCGAGGATGTGCAGGACGGAGGCCAGGGCGTCGGCGGCGTCGGCGGTTTGGGCGTCGTTGTCGCTGGGTGAGGGTGGTGGCATGTTGTGGGTGTACGTGTGGTGTGTGTGTCGGAAGAGGGATACCGGTTCGATCGTGGGAGGGAAGGCGAGGTGAGGGAAGGCGATGAAAGACGAGGTGAGGGAGGGAAGGGTTGTCGCGATACAGAAAGCTTCGTTGCGCTTCTCGTGCTTCCTCTTCCCAGTGGCCGAAGCAAAGGATCAAGGACCCTACCCAGGTATCTTCCTACGAAGGTTAGGTAAGTACCTAGGTCGGTACGAGAGGGGCACTCTTATCGGTCTCGAGATTGAACGATGCAGACAGGTGATTGGGTGCAGAGTGGGAGACGAGGACGAGGCATTGGCCAATGATGAGGGTTGTGGCATGACACAGCGGGCGTAGCGGGCGCTGGAGGGCAGCAGAGGCGTCGCAGGCGGGGCAACCGGGGTCTTAGTGAACATGCGGCCGGGGGGTTGGGGGGGGGGCGTTAGGGGGGGGGGGGTGTTAGGGGGTGTTAGGGGAGAGCTTCTAGGGGCCTTCAGCGCGTCTCGTGATGCCCATCTGCACGACGACGTAACGCCTGGACACGCACGACGACGTAACGCCTGGACACGCACGACGAACATAATCTGGGCACGCACAACGACGGAACGGCCAGCGACGGCCGTGGGCGCATGGCCATGAATCAGTCTCTCGGCTGTCATGCCCATGCCACGACGTGATGGACCGGCAAGCGTCCGGCTCCCCGTCTCGCCCGTCCCACCTTGTCGCCTTTGCCGCCTGGGTCTGGGCCCTGGGCCCTGGGCCCTGGGTCCTTGGTCGTGTGGGCAGCCCGCGATAAGCTGGGGGGGCTATGGTTAGGGGCGACAAGAAGGAGCACGGCTGGAGCATGGCATGGCTGAAGCATGGCATGACGAGCAGGGCTGGAGCATGGCATAACGAGCAAGGCAAGACAAGCAGGACATGGCCAGCAGGACATGACCAGCAGCACTGAACAGGCAAAGACAGGCAGGACAAAAAGCACGAAACAAGGCAGCCAGTCCTCGAATCGAGGCGGAATGACCGACCTGCTGCATCTCACCTCCGGAGCTAATCTTGCGCTGGGGGCGGCGCCAGGGTTGCTGCGCTTGTTGCTGCGCTTGCGCCGGTCGGGGCTCCGCTTCGTAGATAGGTAGGTCATTCAAGACGCCTGCGACGCGAGAAGACGAGAAAAGAGGGATCGAGGCGAGACGGCGGATCGGATCGAGACACGAGACGCCGGAAAGAAAGCACGAGGCACACGCCAGGCCACCATCGTCGTCCTCTCCTTTCCTCTCCCTTCCATTTGGTGATTTTCTCCTCGACAGAACCCCGCCGCCGCCTCCTTCTCCCCCCCCCCCCCCCTAACCCTCCCAGCTGCGATACCACGTCGACAGAAAAGTCTTTCCTACTGGGACTTCGTCTCGTCGCGTCTGTCGAGCTATCCTGCCTCCACCTCCCTCCACCCAATCCTGCCTGCCCGCGCTTCCTCCGCCCGTCCCCCGCCCCGTCGACGAAGAACCGCCGCCCGACCACGCGACAGAGAAGCATCCGGCCCGTCTCGAACCACGAAACGCCCGCCCGTGCCGCCCTTCTCCATGGCTTCCAGGGTCCCCGCCACCTGGGATGACTACGAACGCGGCGCCTCGCCACGCTCCGTGAGCATCGACTCCAACGCCGTCGCCGAGGACCAGTCGCTCCTCGACGACGGCGACCAGGACTACCAGAACGATGAGCACAGGGACAGCGAGACAGGGGGCCTGCGCCGCCGCCGCCGACGCTCCTCCGTCACGCGACACCTCGCCGCCGTCGCCGACCTGGGCGGCGTCAACAGCATACGTTCCTTCACCCGCAGCTGGGCCCGTGCCGCCGGCTTCGCAGAGGTCATCCCCCAGCGCCCCTCGTTCATCTTCGCCCCCGACCAGGCCCCCTTGGC
>NW_021167553.1:0-6152 GCF_003724135.2 Verticillium nonalfalfae | reverse complement strand
AGGAAGGTATTAATATCTATATAGAGAACCCGTCTAAGGCTAGCTAGGTTAAATAACTATTAGAGTTATTTAATTACTAGAGAGATTATAGGGTTATCCTTATACTAGATAAAGAATAGATAAGAATAGACCTAATAGATAGCTAATAATTTAAGAAACTAAGATCTAGAATATATCCCTTTAATATTAAAAATAGATAACTCTTAGATAATAAGTTCGATAAAATATATAAGCTTAGGCGACTAGAATAGATAAAATAGCTAACTCTATTTAGCTATTTAGTCTTCGTAATATAGTAGATTATTAATAGAACCTATAAAAGTAGAGTTATTATAGACCTTAGATAATTAAATAATATATTAATATTAGATAACTATCCTATACTATTATAGGAAGAGATTATTAATAGCTTATATAAGAAGTCCTTTCTCTTAATATTTAATATATTTACTTTCTTCTATTAATTATTAATCTATAGTACTTATAAGGATCGGATAGTAATTACTAGTCCTCGTAGACTAGAAAAGTCTTATATAGTATTAATAGGATATAGGAATTCGCTAATATATATATAATACTTTATAGACTAGAAGTTATATCTATATAAACGATTCGCTTATATATATATTAATAACGTAATCGTCTTTAGTAACTCCTTTAAAGAGTACTTAGAGTATTTATAGATTATATTTAGCTTTTTTAAAAAATCGAGATTAATATTAAGCCTATTAAAGTTATTCTATATATACCCCTCTATAATATTACTAAGATTTCGAGTTAACGTATTAAGCCTATCGACTATAAATAAGAAATTAATAGTTATTATTAAGCTAAAATACTTAATATTATTATTAGACTTAGAGACTTATTTAGGAATAATAGGATAATTATGTAGATTTATATTATATTATTAACTAAAAGCTAAACTATTAGAAGATAGAAAAATAGCTTTACTTAAATAACTCTATAAAGAGGGTAAAGTCGACCTTTAGAAGAAAATAAATAAATATACTCGAATAGTATATACTTTAAAGCGGACCTTTATCTTAATAAGAGAGGAAAAAGAGGTATTCTATATTCTATAATAAGAATTAATATAGCTAATTCTATTATATTACTATAATTTAAATAGAATTATATTCTTTAAGATAGATATTAATAGTAAAGGTTTCGGACTCTTCGTATTCTATATAGATATTTACTAAAATAGTAGATATATCTCTAAGAAAGTAATATAGCTAATTATATTCTTTAATAGATTAACTATAAAGTTAGAGGCTTTAACTAAAGCTATAGAGCTAGAAATAGCCTATCTAGTATAAGTAGTATAGAAGCTATAGATATTAATCTAATCTTATTAATACTTAGTAATTATATTAATAGACTACTAAGTATTAAAAGGGATAATTAATTATATTAGTCTTATAATAGTAGATATTAATAAAGCGAACCTAAGACTTATATTAATAGTAATTTATTTAAGTTAATTCTGCCTCGATATAGTATATATACTTAATAAGATAAACCTTATTCCTGATACTTTCTTAAAGCTATTTATTACTAAGGACGATTTATATTAGTAGGAATAGGATCTTAAACTATAGTTACGAGTCGATTACGAGCTAGATAATATATAGGACGACTCTATATACCTATTAAGCCTATATATAGAGATATCTACTACTCTCTAATAGAGAATTATAGATAGATATTAAACGGATATATATTATAAGAATATTCTATAATAAATTTAGGACTTAAGGAAACGGAAATATAGACTAAAGACTAACCTCTTAGCCTTTAAAGAAGATAATAAATTACTATATAATATCGAACTAAGTATTAGCCGACGATAGCTATATATACTAAAAGTAATTATACCTAAATTACTTTAAATAATATATAATAGAGGATATTACTTCGGACTAGATAAAATACTTTACGAATTAGATAATATATAATTTAAAAGTAAACGATAGATAGTAAAAAAATAATAGAGATATTATCCTAAATACTTTATACTCTCTATAAATAGAGATAAACCTCTTAGCGAACTATAACCTATCTAGATACTAATAAAGCTATTCTATATTATTATAATTAACTTTATTATCGGATTACTTAAGGTACTAGTATAGTACTTATTCTAGAGATTATTAAATTTAATAATATAAATTCTTAACTCGATAATAATAGTAATAGATATATACTCTAAGAAAACCTTACTTATACTAAGTAATATAGAATATAATATTAAGGATTAAGCTATCCTCTTTATTAGAGGTCTTTTATCTATTAATTAAGGTTTATTATTAGTAATTATCTCCGATAGAGACCTTAAGTTTATTAGTTTATTTTAGAAGAATATATTTAAAGTATTCGAAGTTAATTTACTATTTTCGATAATATAGTACTTATAGATTAATAGTTTATTAGAGCGAAAAAACTAAATAATCGAGATAACCCTAAAATACTATATATTATTGTCTAACGTACTTTAAATAGATATTCTAATCCTACTTTAATTTACTTTTAATAATATTAAATAATATATAATTAATTACGCTCTAAATAAACTCTTACTAGGATTTAAGCTTACTCTAGCTATAGATTAGCTAATTATTAGGATATAGGATATAGAAACTATCGAGATAATAAAGAAACTATATTAATAAGAGGTATAAGTATCTATAGTTTACGTATAAGCTAAAGTAAAGAAAGCCTATAATAAGAGATATTAGCTTATATACTTTAAGATCGGCGAGAAAGTATTCCTTAAACTAAATAAAGGATATAAACTTCTTAATAGACTATTAAGGAAATAGAGTTAATAATATATTAGACCTTTTACGATCTTAGAGAAGAAAGGCCTTTTAATATATAAATTAAAGTTTCTAGCTAAGTAGAGAGTATATAATATAATATTAGTTAAGTAACTAATCTTATACCCCCTTAACGATAACCCCTAGGTATAGTAGTTATCTATTATTAAATTAATCTTATTAAAGGCCGATAGAGAATAGTATAAAGTTAATAGACTATTAAATAGATATATAAGATAGTTATCGGGACGATTATACTTATAGTATCTTATTAAATAGAAAGGCTAAGGAAATAAATTTAATAAATAGATATATTATATAGATATACTATATATAGTAAACGACTTATTATATAAATATAAAGCTAGATACTTTATAATAGATATAGAAATCTACTATCTTAATTACTACGAATTAAAGATAATAATCGTTAATTATATTCTAATAATAAATATCGAGATAAGGATTTAATTATAAAGACTAAGTAATAGTTTTAGCGAGATAAGTAAATAGAAGATCGAAATAATAATAGAAGGAATAGGATATAGATATACTATTAATATACTATATTCTAGATATTACTAACCTTCTATATTATAATATACCCTACTTCGCTATTAACCTTCTACTCTAATTTAAATAGTATTTAAACTCCTCGATATTTACGACTTAGAGATACTAAGTTATTCTTTATACTTTCCTACTTAACTATTATACTATTACTCTATACTATAATTAACTATATCGAGACCTAAGTTACTAGTAAGGATAATACTTAATACTAAATAGATAAGGGAGTACGCTCTATAGGTATAGTAATAGGCTAGAGACGAGATCGAGTATACGAACGCTATAGTAATATACCTCTAGCGAATAGAATTAGTAATAAATAATATTTATATATCTCCTAGTAGCTAGGTTATTAACGATATTAAAGACCCCTTTACTAAGAATATTATAGCTAGGAATATTACTATCGAGAAT
The DNA here is from genome assembly GCF_003724135.2 of Verticillium nonalfalfae. Classification (NCBI taxonomy): domain Eukaryota; kingdom Fungi; phylum Ascomycota; class Sordariomycetes; order Glomerellales; family Plectosphaerellaceae; genus Verticillium; species Verticillium nonalfalfae. Next base: position 2,346 of record NW_021167553.1, on the reverse strand, counting down.
ACTATATACTCCGCTTAGACCCGAGATAATATATAGTCTAATAGCGACCCTCTAAGTAAAGAAGAAATAGACGTAGAAGAGATTCCTATACTTAGAGTAAAGAAGACTAAGGCTAAAGCTAAAGGACTTATAAGTCTACTAGAGCCTTAGATCTTTAATATATTAGAATCGGATATAGGAAACCCTATAGAGCTAGAACCTAAGTACTTAGATACTCGGTTTCCTAGAGACGATAGTAGGCTATAGGTCTAGCTAGAGCTATAATAATACGAATATAATATAGGAAATCGAATTAATAGAGTAATAGAATATATTTATATTATTCTTAGAAAGAAGTATATTAGTAATTACTCTATCTTTTTATAGATCTATAATAAGGAATAGAGTATTATATTATTATCGGTATATATAATAGCTAATACTTTTATTAACCTCGTACTTAATAAGGAATATAATATATTCTAGATTAAGTTTAGCGGATACGAGTATAGTATCCGACTTAGGTTTTAGTAAACCTTACTTCTTAAAGATTAATATAGAGATAAATACGTCTTATACTTAATAAAGTATATCCGCTTATACCTAATAAACCTAAGTAGTACTTAGTTCTAGGCTATAGTTATTAGATAAGTACTCTCTTACCCTATAATAGGATATCCGCTCTTATATAGTATAATCTATAGTATTATCTATAACCTATATTATTAAGCGGAGATAATAGAGACCCCGTTCCTTAATAATTAATATAATAGAGAGCGATTTATATAACTATAAATAATATATAATATTATTCTTAACGTTAAAGCCTCTATATAGAGTTTACTTAAATCTAGTAAATTCGCTAATATCTACTATAAATAACTATTCTTTTTAAAAGATATTTAGAAAGATAATAATAGCTATCTCGTAGACTTATTTATATTAATAGACTTAGTAGAGAAAGGTAAATTTATATTAATTATCCGCTAATAGAGATATAGCGGGGCTTATTATCGATTAGAGTAAGACGATATCTTATTTCCTTTCTTAGTAATTATACTATTTAACGTTCTATAGTCGATATATACTAAGATAGGAGAGAACGACTTACTCGATAATAACGAGCTCGATTTACTTAATAGATAGTAATACCTAAGAGTACTAAGTACTATTCCTAAAGGATAGTAAACTATAGTTACTAAGATTATTAAAAGAGTAATCGTTTATATAGAAGGACCTAAATAAAACTAAACCTATAAAGAAGATTAGATATTTAAGTATATAGATTCCGAACCTAGTAAACTTAATAAGATAAATATAATATTATTACTTAATATATTAGGAAAGTAGAATAACTTTATTACTATATAGAAAGAAATCCTAATATAGATAGATAATATAATAGCGGAGATAGCTTAACTCTATAATAAGGCCTCTTAGCGATATAACTTATATACTCTAACTAAATTAATTTACGATAGGATTAAAACCTTAGAAGACGTAGTAAATAGAGTAAATAGTAGAATATAATTATTAATTTTAATAACCTCTATTATAGAGCGTAGACTATTAATATTATTATTATTAATTAGATCTTCCTTATTAATAGAGATAGGCTCCCCTATCGGAATTATATAATAGACGCTAATAAAGGGATTCCGGCTAGGCTACGTTACTATATTATACTCGAGACGTTTATCCTTAATAGGTACTCTATTATAATCTACGTTCTAATAAACCGCTACTATAAATAGCTCGTCGCTAAATATAGCGAATCTAAGCTCTAGTATTAAAACTAAGACTATAGCCGTAATAAGTTTATTATTAATTATAATAGGACTATCCTCTATAACGATAGCTATTAAGTAAGTAATTATAAGCTTTTCGCTAAATATATTACCCGCTAAATTAGATATACTTAGCGAGGACGAACTATAGGAGGAGTCGCTATAGTTAAAGGGAAAGAAGCGTACTAGATAAGCTATTAAATAGCTAATAACTAAGTATCGTCGTAATAGACTTTAAATCTACGAGAATAGAGTCTATAGCGAGAATAGGGATTAGAAGGATATAAAGAAATAACGAGGCCTATATAATTAGGAGTCTAGGAGTTTAAGCGTTTATTATAATTCTATATAGATATAATTCTATATAACGAGAATAATATAAACGCTAATAAGATTAGAAGGATATAAAGAGGTAACGATACTTATATAATTAGGAGTTTAAGCGTTTCTTTTATAATTATAGTAAACGGAATAACTATACGGATACGGTTTCTTAAGGAGGCGGTAATATTAGGGGTACCCATAGAAGGCGCTCTAGCCCTGGACTCCTAGCGGACTTATACTCCGCTAGAGCCCTAGG
>NW_021167552.1:0-6215 GCF_003724135.2 Verticillium nonalfalfae | reverse complement strand
TTTAGCTTTACTTTTCTTTATCTTTAATAGAATAATCTCTTATATTTTATCTTTACTCTACTTTAACTTAGAATAATAATTAAAAGTATCCTAGGTCTCTTTATTATTAATAATATATATATTATCTTTAGCTAGATAAGTATCGATAAACGAGTTAATAGCCTTAATATTCTAAGCGAAGGATTTAGCTTTATTAATAATAGCTTAGCTATTCCTTAATACCTTAATTACTCTAAGGATATATTCGGTAATAGCTTAGTCTTTATTCCTAGCTCTACTTTTAACGACTTACTATATAATTAAAGTATATTCTTATATCTACTCTATATTAAGTATCGTCTTCGTTAATAAATATAATCTTAATATAATCGGCTTAGTATTAATATTATTATATTATAACTTAAATAAGATTATAATAATAATAGAATTAATAATAATAATAATATAAAGTATAAAGTTAGTAATAGGGATAGTAGAGGTATAGAAAAGTTAATAAATATAAATATTAAAGTAAGTATCTTATATTATATTCTTTCTTTTATTCTTCTTATTTACTTATCCTCCTCGTCTTTTTATTATTAAATTATTATTTACTTAGTCTTAGTAATTAGATTCTTATCTCGATATTAATAAATAGAATCTAATTAATAAAACTTATCTCTAGCTCTTAATAATTAATTTATTATATCTCTATATCCTTTATTAGGTTTCTCGATTCGTATTTATATAATAGGTCGTTTATAGTATATAATATATTTATATAATATATCTATTTATTAAATTTACTTCTTTAGCCTTTCTATTTAACTAGATACTATAAGTATAATCGTCTTAATAGCTATTTTATATATCTATTTAATAATCTATTAACCTCGTATTACTCTCTATTAGCCTTTAATAAAATTAATTTAATAGTAAATAACTACTATACTTAAAGGTTATTATTAAGGGGGTATAGGATTAGCTATTTAATAGATATTATATTATATATTCTCTATTTAACTAAGAACTTTAACTTATATATTAGAGGGCCTTTCTTCTCTAAGATCGTAAAAAGTTTAATATATTATTAATTCTATTTCTTTAGTAATCTATTAGGAAATTTATATCCTTTATTTAATTTAAGGAATACTCTCTCGCTAACCTCGAAATATATAAGCCGATATCTCTTATCGTAGGCTTTCTTTACTTTAGCTTATATATAAACTATAAATACTTATACCTCCTATTAATATAGCTTCTTTATTATCTCGATAGTTTCCGTATTATATATCCCTATAGTTAATTAATCTATAGCTAGAGTAAGCTTAAACCTTAATAATAGTTTATTTAGAGCGTAATTAATAATATATTATTTAATATTATTAAAAGTAAACTAAAATAGGATTAGAATATTTATCTAAGGTACGTTTAATAATAATATATAGTATCTTAGGGCTATCTCGACTATTTAGTTTTTTCGTTCTAATAAGCTATTAATCTATAAATACTATATTATCGAAAATAGTAAATTAACTTCGAATACTTTAAATATATTCTTCTAAAATAAACTAATAAACTTAGGGTTTTTATTAGAGATAATTACTAATAATAGACCTTAATTAATAAATAAGAGACTTCTAATAAAGAGGATAACTTAGTTTTTAATATTATATTCTATATTATTTAATATAAATAGAGTCTTCTTAGAATATATATCTATTATAGTTATTATTAAATTAAGGACTTATATTATTAAGTTTAATAATCTCTAGAAAGAGTATTATATTAATACCCTAAATAATCCGATAATAAAGTTAATTATAATAATATAGAATAGCTTTATTAGTATTTAGATAAATTATAGTTCGCTAAGAGGTTTATCTCTATTTATAGAGAATATAAGATATTTAGGATAATATCTCTATTATTTTTTTATTATTTATTATTTACTTTTAAATTATATATTATCTAGCTTATAGAGTATTTTATCTAATCCGAAATAATATCCTCTATTATATATTATTTAAAGTAATTTAAGTGTAATTACTTTTAATATATATAGTTATCGTTAATTAATACTTAGTTCGATATTATATAGTAAATTATTATCTTCTTTAAAGGCTAAGAGGTTAATCTTTAGTTTATATTTCTACTTCCTTAGGTCTTAGATCTATTATAGAATATTCTTATAATATATATCTATCTAATATCTATCTATAATTCTCTATTAGAGAGTAATAGATATCTTTATATATAGGTTTAATAGGTATATAGAATCGTCCTATATATCGTCTAATTTATAGTCGACTCGTAATTATAGTTTAAGGTCTTATTCCTACTAATACGACTCGTCCTTAATAGTAAATAGTCTCGAGAGAGTATCGGGAATAAGATTCGTCTTACTAAGTATATATACTATATCGAGGCGGAATTAACTTAGGTAGGTTACTATTAATATAAGTCTTAGGTTCGCTTTATTAATATTTACTATAATAAGACTAATATAGTTAATTATTCCTCTTAATATTTAGTAATCTATTAATATAATTATTAAATATTAATAGGATTAGATTAATATCTATAATTTCTATACTATTTATACTAAATAGGCTATCTCGAGCTTTATAGCCTTAGCTAAAGCCTCCGATTTTATAATTAATCTATTAAGGAATATAATTAATTATATTACTTTATTAGAGATATATTTACTATCTTAATAGGCGTCTATATAGAATATAAAGAGCTTAAAACCCTTATTATTAGCGTCTATTTTAAAGAATATAATTCTATTAGGGTTATAGTAGTATAGTAGAATTAGCTATATTAATTCTTATTATAAGATATAGAATACTTCTTTTTCTTCTCCTATTAAAATAAAGGTTTACTTTAAGGTATATACTATCTAAGTATATTTATTTATTTTCTTTTAAAGGTTAATTTTACTTTCTTTATAGAATTATTTAAGTAAAGCTATTTTTCTATTTTCTAATAGTTTAGCTTTTAATTAATAATATAATATAAATCTATATAATTATCCTATTATTCTTAAATAAGTCTCTAAATCTAATAATAATATCGGGTATTTTAGCTTAATAATAATTATTAGTTTTTCATTTATAATCGATAAGCTTAATATATTAACTCGAAATCCTAGTAATATTATAAAAGAGTATACGTAGAATAACTTTAATAAGCTTAATATTAATCTCGATTCCTTAAAGAGGCCGAGTATAATCTATAGATATTCTAAATACTCCTCGAAAGAGTTACTAAAGACGATTATATTATTAACGTATATATAAGTAAATCGTTTATATAGATATAGCTTCTAGTCTATAAAGCGCTATATATATATTAGCGAATTCCTATATCCTATTAATATTATATAGGACTTTTCTAGTTTATAAGGATTAGTAATTATTATCCGATCTTTATAAGTACTATAGATTAATAATTAATAGAAGAAAATAGATATATCGAATACTAAGAGAAAGGACTTCCTATATAAACTATTAATAATCTCTTCTTATAATAATATAGGATAGTTATTTAATATTAATACGTTATTTAATTATTTAAAGTCTATAATAACTCTACTTTTATAAGTTCTATTAATAATCTATTATATTATAAAAACTAAATAGCTAAATAGAGTTAGCTATTTTATTTATTCTAATCGCCCGAGTTTATATATTTTATCGAACTTCTCGTCTAAGAGTCGTCTATCTTTAATATTAAGGGGATATACCTTAGATCTTAATTTCTTAAATTACTAATTACTTATTAGGTCTATTCTTATTTATTCCTTATCTAATATAGGGATAACCTTATAATCTCTCTAATAATCGAATAACTCTAATAGCTATTAGACCTAATTAGCCTTAAACGGGTTCTCTATATAGATATTAATACCTTCCTAAGTATATAATTCCTTAATATCTTAAAGTCGTTCCGCTTTAAAAGACGGTTTAAATTCCTAGGGTTCTTTAAGGCTATTATCCGCTATAGTTACTTCTTTTACGAAGAAGGCCGAGGCTACTTTATCGTCTAAATCGAACTCCTAGTAGCTATATATTACTTTAGCTATAGATTAGTCTACTAGGAAGCTCCTTTCTAGGTTTATATCCTCGATATAACTTAGATAGGTATTCTATTTAATTTTAATAATTCCCTTTATATTATTAATTATAAATATAAAATATAATCTAGAATAAGATATTTAATATAATTATATTAAAGGGTTATCTATTATAAAAGTATATTCCCGTTTAATATTATATTTATCCTAATTAAGGAGTATACTATATTATATTAATACTTTTATAACCGACCTAAGTAATAGAGTAGCTTTAGATATTACTACTATTCTTCTTTTAATTAAGTTTAATTTTAATTTATATAAGAATAGTATCTATATTCTATAATAGTAATTAAATATTAAATCGTTAATACTAAAGAGTATATCTACTCTATATTAATTAAGAAATTCGTATCCGAGAAGTAGCTTCGGGGCTAAATTCTAAGTATATTATACTATAATTATTATATAGCTAAATACTCTAATATCCTATCTATTAATAAGATTAGGAATATAGAGGTCGAAAGTAGTTTTATTATTTAATTTCATTTATATTCTATTAATTCTATAGATTATCTTCTTTTCTAATATATCGATTATTATATTCTTACTAAATTCTATAAATTAATCTTAATTAACTATTATCCTAGAATATACTAAATCTATTATAATATAGTATTATTTACTTCTTAATTCGAATAATATTAGAAAGGAGTAATATTAATATCTTAATTTTCTTCTAATCTATTATTCACCTTTATATTATATTAGGCTTTAGGCTTCGATTATATTATCTTCGTTAAATACTAGGAATACTATTTCCTCTAGCTTCTCTTACTCTATATTCTTAGTTTATCTCTTAATAATATCTCTCTTTTTTATTTATAAGCCCTATATAAAGAACTAGACGTTAGTCCCTTATTAGCGTCTTATCGCTAATATATTAGTAATAAGGTATAAGTTATATATAATATTAAGGCCTTATTTTATAGCCTTAATAAGTTAAAGATAATATAATATAATATTAATTATTTATTAATCTAATTACTTTCCTTAATTAAAGCTATCCGCTTAATACCTTTATATTCTTTAATTTCCTTTATTTATAATTAGATTAAGCTAAATAATAGATTAATTAAGGTATACGAGAAATTAAAAATAAATCGCTTATTATAATAAATATTACTCCGAGGATAAGCTAGTAGGAACCTTATTAGAATCTTTATAAAGTAGCTATAGTAGGAAGACGACTCTAGAACCTAAATCTTTACTAGAAGACCGTTATTAAGCTATTAATAGATAAATAACGTAAACTAAACTATAAATATAGGTTCTCTAAGCCTTAATTTACGAACTCTATAAATAGAGATATAAGAATAACCTCCTCGTCTAATACTTTACTAAATATACCTCTACTATAAAGAATTATAATAAGCTATCTATATATAATTATAAGATATTCGAAGAAGATATTATTATTACTTAGATCGATAATTAAATTATTATAATTAAAGCTAAGAATACTTTCTAATTTAATATAAATATAGCTTAAATTATCGAATAATTAACGATAAAATTTATTTATACTTTATAGATAATATAGCGAAACTATACCTAAAACTTTAAAGCTATTTAGAAGGAGGACCTTAATATAGACGATCTAAGTATCTATTAAAAAGACTTCTAAAGCTTTATAAAATAGGAGTACTTATCGAAGGACCTTTAAAACCTTATTTACTAAAAGTAACTATACTCCCTCTACTTTAAAGGTAATAGGGACGTCTCTTTACTCGTTTCTTTTAATAGATAAGAGAATATTTACTAACTATTTAGCGAAAGTATTAATTATAACGTACTTCCTAGGCGAATAGACTACCTAGGCGAGTAGACTACTCTATAGCGACTAAATACGTTAATATATTTAAGATATAATAACTCTACCTATTAGTATAGAATCGCTTTCTATTAAAGAGTATATTCGTAGTATAATTTAAGCTTTTAAATAAGCCCTAAATTAAAGTATTAAGTTAATTACGAAAACGTTTAATATTCTATAAATAATATTTAATTAATAACTTAATAGGATTTACGTTTAATATAATATAATACTTAACTCTTAATAATTAAACGATTTAGAAGAATCTAAGATTCTTTA
>NW_021167551.1:0-6218 GCF_003724135.2 Verticillium nonalfalfae | reverse complement strand
CTAAGCTCGTTACTTCCCTTTATATAGTAATTCCTATCTAATTTATACGTTTTTAGGTATTAATAATAGATACCTTTTAGGACTACTTTTACTTCTATTAAGTTTTTAATAAGCTTTCCTTAAAGCTATTCTTTAATTAAATAACCGTTTACTTACCTTTAATTTATACGAAACCTATACTATTCTATAGTAGAAATTACGGGCTATTCGAATCTTTAATTAGTTCCTCTATCTAATACTTCCTTCCCGATATATCGTTACCTTTATCTTATCCTTCTATTTCTCTATTCCTATTCTATCCTACATTATAACCTAACCTCTTCGATTATTACCTAGTTATACCTTAGTATACTTTAATAATAATTATATAACTTCTCGATTAAAGCTTATATATAATAATCGAGAACGATTAATTATATAACGATATATTAATATAGAGCTACTTAGCGAAAACTATATCTATATTTAATAGGGGTACGCTTTAATAGGATAATCTACTCGATTACCTATAACCTATTAATTAGGTATACCTTAGGTAGGGCTTTAAGCTAGGCTATATACTAGGCTATAGGTAGCCTTAAAGTATAGCTATAGGGTAGGCCCTTCTACCTAACTATTCGTAATACTTAATAATCTAAAACTAGTCTATAAGAAATCTCCCCTCTTTTTATAAATAGAAAATATTAGGGTAGATTAGCTTAGATAGGAGAATATACTTAACCTAGCCCTAAGTATATATATATATATATATATATAGATTATTAGTAGATATAAGGATAAGGGTCTTAACCTCTAGCTACTTTAAAGGTATCTAATTGCGATTTTCGTTAGATTAAGACAAAAAAGGGGCAACTAAATACCTTTACTTCTATAGTATTATACTGCATTTTAAAGGAAATAAGCGCGAAAGTCATTAGTTACGAAGTGGTGGGGTGATGTTGAAGCAAGTCACGTGCGCTGTCATCCCTGGCTTAGCGGGCTTAAAACAAGCGGCTCTATCCTGAACCCCGCACACTTGTGGGCCGTGCTCCTGAGGATGACTGACCACGCGATCAACATGGCCAAGGTCCACAGAATTGGCTTCACTCGGCTGGACCCTACCGTAGGAAAAGAAGGAAGGCACACCTCGAAGTGGGTACACCTCCCTAGCAAGATCCACCGACGCCGACTGACGCGATAAGCATCATTTTCGTACACGGGCTACGAGGCCACCCCTTGCGGACGTGGGGCGACGACGTGGACAACACGAGCGCTGACAACGCATCCTCATCGCTGCGAGCCACTTTTCGAAAGCGGTGGGGCAAAACGAGGCACGGCGCTTCGGAAGACACCTCGGACACCCGCGACGCAGCCCAACGACACCCTTTCTGGCCACGCGACCTGCTGGCGGACGACCTTCCCAACGCGAGAATATGGACGTACGGATACAATGCGGATACTATCGAGGGGATGTTCGGAGCGGCTAACACGAATAGCGTGTCGCAGTATGGACGGGACTTTGCCATTAAGTTCGAGCGGAAGCTGGATGATCAGGTGGGTGTTATGAAGCATTAGGCTGGCGAGACGTTGGACTGATTGGCCAGGAACCCATTATCTTTGTGGCACATAGCCTCGGCGGCATTATCGTGAAGGATGTAGGTGTTCTTGGTGTTTACGCGGGAAGAGGATCTGACGTGCCTAGGCCCTCTCCCGGTCAGAGACCTTACAGCAGCGCACAGCAGCCATTATATTCCTAGGCACGCCTCACCGGGGCAGCTCGACGGCAGACTGGGCCCAATTGGTGTCGAATATAGTGGCAGTGGCTTTTCTGGTTTCGAACAAGAACGTAACTAGGGCGTTAAAGGTCGATAGTGAAGTGCTTGGAAACGTCCACGAACGGTTTATCAAAATTACGATAAAGCGGGGCATACGACTACATTCCTTCCAAGAGGGCCGCAGCATATTAGGCGTGAGAGGAATTAGTGGAAACGTAGGTTGAGTATCTACCTGTCCGACTCGCTTTCCAGCTTACGTATTCTCGCGTGCAGATTATTAGCGACTTTTCGTCTTCGCTCGGCTTACCGGACGAAAAGATCGAGATCATCGACGCGGACTATCGGCAGATGGTCAAATGCACGGGTAGGGACGATAGTCGCTATAGGGTTATCTGTGACGTCTTCAAACAGTTGCTTAGGCCTGGAGCACCTGCCAGTTTGAGCCTTGACCGGGTGGGAAGTGCGCCCTCACTAAGCCATGCTCAGACGCGTGAGACGACTGTGGGCGGAACACTTGCGCAGCATCAACCATAGAGCGGTCAGTAATCGACTCAGTGCCACCCGCTGAGTACTAACACGACTGCAGGGCCGTGTTTCTTAGTCCCGTTCCCAGAGAACAAGCGGTTTGTTGGGCGCATAAAAACACTCCAACGACTAGGGAAGATGCTGTTCGACGACGAAATCCAGAAGGCCGCCATCGTCGGGCTTAGCGGAGTAGGAAAAACGCAGGTGGCGTTGCAGGTGGCGTACTGGGTCAAGGAGACCAAACAGGACTGGTCGATCCTCTGGATACTAGCACTCAGCATGGCAGGCTTCGAGCAAGCCTGCGCGGAGATAGCCAGGGACCTTGGCCTCGAAGGGCCCAGCCGGGATGACCCGAAAGAGCTGGTGCGACGCTACCTCTACTCGGCTCAGTCTGGCCGTTGGCTTCTTATCGTTGACAACGCCGACGATATAGACCTATTGCTCGGGACTTCGAATTCCATTGGGATCCATAGCTACCTTCCAAGAAATACTCACGGTCGCATCCTGTTCACGACACGCTCGACAGACGTAGCGCGGGCTATCGTTGACGACGACTTCATCCACGTGAGTGAGATGGACGATCAGGAGGCCAGAGCTTTTCTACAGACGCTACTATCGAAAGATATAACCGCAGATGATGCGGCCGTAGGGGCACTGCTCCGCGACCTCACGTATCTCCCGTTGGCTATTTCGCAAGCAGCGGCATACATTAAAAGGAATGGGATAACCCTCTCAGGCTATCTCTCGCTTCTTCGGGATACAAACAAGGAGGCCATCGGTCTATTGAGCCGGGACTTTCCTGACCTGACGCGATATCGAGAATCTCGACATGCTGTGGCCACTACGTGGCTCATTTCGTTCGAGGAGATTCGCCGAATAGACAAGCCAGCGGCCGAACTTTTATCGTTCATGTTACAGGTGGAGCCGCGGGCGATACCGCAGTCGATGTTGCCTTCGCTGCACTCAAGGGAAGAGCTGGTTCATGCACTCGGGACGCTCAAGGGGTATACTTTCTTACAAGAGCGAGAGGACGCAGCAGTGTTCGACATACATGGGCTAGTGCACCTGGCCACGCGGGGCTGGGTGCAGACGCAAGATATCTCTGGGGAAGTGCATCAAGCAGCTGTAGCTCACCTGGCGACTATCTTTGTGTCTAATGAGTGGGGCCAGCGTGAGACATGGCGGCAATACATTCCGCATGTGCTGAGGGCGATCCACGGCGCGGCGGGGAGGGGAGACTGGGCAGGCGATGATTGCGAATTAGGCTTCTGGGTAGGGCGATGCCTGAGAGTAGAGGGGCGAATTGCGGAAGCGGTCGAGATGCTGGAGCATGTGGTGGCGGTGGGTGGGAGATCGCTGGCAGAGGACCACCCATCTCGACTGGCATCGCAACACGAGCTCGCAGGAGCGTATCGAGCCGACGGCCAGGTTGAGAAGGCCGTCAAGCTTTTGGATCATGTGATGGCGGTGAAAGAGAGGACGCTGGCAGAGGACCACCCATCTCGACTGGCGTCGCAACACGCGGTCCCAGAGGCGTATCGCGCCATCGGCGGTCAGATCAAGGAAACGGTCGAGATCAAAGCGGTCCGCGAGCTCATCGTCAAACTCATCCTGGATGATAAGTCCTTGGAGTCTCTTTTCCTGAAGGCACTACTCGACCCGAACATAGGGGAGGCCAACTTAAGACGCAACCTACCACAATTCCTGCAGGCATATGCCCACAGTCTTCAACAAAAAGCGAATACGCGAGCTGAGACTAGAGCAGCCTGGTTTGTGAGACAAGAAGCTCACTACATCTCAAATGTTGTATCGGACGCCGCTTGCCGGTGTCTTCCGCTAAAAGAGTCAGCCAATAGTATAGCGGTAGTTGCATCCCGATCGGCAAGTCTCGAGGATGATGGCAAGAACACCCCGGAGGATCAGAGGAACAGAAACTTCGAGCGATATTTCGAACGTCTCAGCGAAGACGATACCCTAAGCAAATGTTGGCAGAGTTTCCCAACTCTGCTCTGCTCGAAGACGAGACTTCTGTCCTTGAATCCCAATTCTTGCAGAATTCCACCATTGAACCGAACGAGGTACAAGACTTTGTCAAGAATCACCTGGAAGATCTCGGAGCATCTCTAAGGAGCTTCATCATGCCGCTCTCAACCCACCAGTCAAAATCTCTTGGCGTTCCAACACAAGTCATCGATGATTCTGACAGCTGCAAATATCATTGTAGGTTTTCTCGTAAATCCTCAAATAGACTTGCCTCGACTGAAGTCACTAAACTAAACCAGATCCATACCCATACACCGTCCCCGAATATGTTGACGCACTCCTGAGATGTCTCCGCTTTCCCTTTCCCAGCTCTCTCATTCCGACGGGGATGGAGAGGGTTAGTTGGGTTTGTGTAAGTTCTTTCAACATTCATTGTGTTATTGTCTGTTAATTCTTGTATCGTAGATGTGCGGACAGCAGCTCCATGACGACTATCCGGCTGGCAGTATATCAGTGCGCCAGAGACCGCCGGCGCCACAAACAGCAACGAGTCCAACTGTATGCGTTCCATCAAGCGTATATGCACAAGCTTCGAGTGCTGTTCGTTCTACCCTCTCGTTTCTGGAAAACTGTGCGACGACCTCGTGGGGTGCTGTAAGAAAACAGCTCTTTGATAGTGCCCGAGGCCAAAAGCTACCAGTCATTGAGCCCACGCAAACGACATCGTTAGGAATGTCATCACTTCAGGATGCCCAAATTCTGAGACTTCTATTATGTATTGATCGCGACAACTTTCACACGCAACTACATCAAATCAAGATGCCCGTCATCAGGGATGACAAGTCGCTATTTGAATTTTTACGTAAAACATACTACGACCAAAGGAATCTCATATCAAGATTCACTTTGCGAAGTATTTCATCCCTCTCACTAACCCGCGTGAGTATAATAGTTAAAGTTTACGGGTGTGCCTTCGTGATACATGCTAATACGTCTGTGTAGTTTCATATCGATAACAATAACTTTGCTATGATCGACAAACATAATATCATCTGTGGCAAAGAATGCATTTGTATTCCCCTAATATCTAAGGTGAACGGGGAGTATCGGTATGAGCCTGCACCCGAGAAAACTGACGGCCATATCCCTGCAATTGATTCAAGTCAACTATTGCATTATTTCATGGGGCCGCACTATCTCAAAATGCTATAAGACACTATTCTTAAACAAATACCTAAACTCGCAAAAGGTGAGCTTATAACTTCCTTAACTAAGTATATAGTAGGCTGGGGTATTCACTTTAAAGAGGGGTAGCATTGGAGAACTATATATCTTATTATTATGATCCTAGCGATTATAAGTCTGGCCTTCGGAATCAGTTAGTCTATTCTAACCGGTGATATTTCGAGCGGGTTCGCAGTAATAGCCTCTAGTTTCATACTCCTATCTCTTATTTTAGCTATTTTCATTATACGATTCTTTCTGAATAGGTGAATATTAGGCGAGAGTTCCGGGCGAGTAAGTAATAATAATAATAATAATAATAATAATATATTTAAACGCTTTAAAATCCCCTAGGGGTAAATAGGCGCTTAAACGTCCCTATATACTACTTATATAAATAGTTAGGGTTAGGTTAGGTATATTCTCCTATCTAAGCTAATCTACCCTAACTAGTAGGTTATAGGTAATCGAGTAGATTATCTTACTAAAGCGTACCCCTATTAAATATAGATACGGTTTTCGCTAAGCGGGTCTATATCGATATATTACTATACGATTAGTCGTTCTCGATTATTATATACGAGCCTTAATCGAGAGGTCGCATAATTATTACTAAAAGATATCCTTAGTAGTAATTAAGTTAATTATCGTATATAAGCCTTAATCGAGTACTCGCGTAACTATTATTAAAAGCTATTATAAAGTATAATTATATCGATTATTATATACGAG
>NW_021167550.1:0-6262 GCF_003724135.2 Verticillium nonalfalfae | reverse complement strand
ATAAAAAGTATACTATTCTATAGCCCCGCTTTTTCTCTTTCTAATAATATATATAACGATATAGTTTAGCTTTTATTTTAGCTACTAGAAGGGTTATAAAGCCCTTACTCCCTATAGTAAATATAAGTATTAAGAGGTTAATATTCTATAATTAACTAGCTCTATACTATTATATTAACGTTATTCTAGGTCCTTAATTATATTAATACCTATATTACTATTATATAGCTTAGTATAATATAGTAGAATCTAGTAATTATAGAGGGTAAAAGCCTTCTAATTAATTAATTACTTATTATATTTAAAGCTATAATAGAGATTATAATCTTTAGCCTATATTACGCTTATTACTTAGCCTATATTACTATTACCGCTAATACTATTACTATTATTACTATTAATAAAGACGATAAGGTTAAAGAGGAGGAGGAAGAAGAAAAAAAAGAAGTAAAAGAAAAAGAAAAAAAAGAAGAAGTAAAAGAGGAAGTAATAGCTTCTATAGCTATAATTAATACTATAGCCCTAGCTCCTATTCCTATAGATAGCTACTCTATAAACTAAGTAGAGCGTACTATATATACTTAAGAGTTTATCGCTACCTCCTTTACTATCTTAATTATAAATCTTTATAGTAATTCCTTTATTATATACTATATATTAATCTATTTTATAATAATATTATTATTAAGTTATTTTTAAGGTCTATACTTTCGGGTATTTTACTTTATTCTATTATTATATATTAAATTAATAGCCTTTAGGCCTAAATTAAGTTCGTTTTTATTATACTCTATAGCTCCTTAATCTATTACTTATAATCCTTTATTAATTTATTATTAATATTATCTATAAGTTCCTAGGAGTTATCCTCTATATTATATCCTTCTTATTAGATATAATATTATCTCTTCTATTATAGTCCTTTATACCTTTAGATTAACTCTACTATATAAGAGGGTTCTTCCTTTTATAATAGGATAGTTAATAGTAATTATAGCTCTTTAGGGTTTACCCCGTCCTTTAAATAATACGTCTTTAATATAGAGATTAATAAGATATTATAGATTTTATAATATAGAGGTAATATTAGTTTATAAATTAACTTATAAAAGCCTATTACTTCCTTTACTTTAAATAAGCTAAGCTATTTATCTATAAACTTTATATTAAGTCTCCGCTATTTAATATTCTATATAGAGAGTAATACTAAATCGCTTTTTTTAAATCGCTTATTAATCTAACCTTTATTATAAACTTTCTTTATTTAGAATATAGATTATAATAAATTCTTAGTAATCTATAAGTATAAGTCCTTAAATTCCTTAAATTAATCCTCTATAGCTAATATAGTATTATAGATTTTATCTCTTAGCCCCGTATCTATTAGCTTACTTAGCTAAAACCCTATTAATGCCTCTATAAGAGATACCCCGATATTACTATAAATAGCGGAGTTATATATTATCTAAGCTAATAATAGCCTCTATACTTAATCTACTTATTCCTCTCTATAATAGTACTATAAGTAGTATTCTAAGGATTAATTCTACTATTCCGTCTAGCTATCTATCTATAGATAGAATATAATACTAAGTCTCTATTTCGTCCCTAAGTAATAGTAAAAGGCGGACTAGAAGTAGCTCGTAAATATATTATTATAGTTTAAAACTATCTTTATAAAGACTCTATAAGTATATAGGACGTATTCGAATATTAAGTCTATAAGGCCTATAATAATTAACTTTTTTATTATAAGGATATAAAGTATATACTTTATAAAGTAGTTTACTATAATAAAAATCGTATTATATAGTTTATAGCTTATTAATATAATTAATTATAGAAGCTTTATTATAATATCTATAGAGATCTCTTATTATAATTATTCTATAGATAATAGTAATATTAATAGCCTATATAGCTTATATATCTATAGCTTCGTCTTCTAATATATATTATAAATCTATATATAGTTAATTATATCTCTATATTAACTTTCCTAGAAGAAGGTATTCTATAATTATTTTAGTATTCTCTTTATATTAAAGTACTCTATTATAATATTATTATAATATACCTCTAGAATCTCCCTCTATAAATTCGTATCCCTAAGTATATATATTATATCGTTAATCTATATTAGCTTATTATAGTTTTAGTTCTAGATACTCTATAGCCTATATCGCTTTTCGACTCTTATACTTAGTAGTAATACGCCTCCTTATACTCTAATAAACGCCTCTAACCCTCTACCTTTCTAGTCTATTACGGATTCTATTTACTATTTAATAAAAACGTCTCTCTATTATATAGTCCGAATAGCTTCTAATAGTAAACTATAGAGTCGGCTATCTATAGTTTTAGACTTAACGCTTTACGCTAGCATAGTCTCGAGAGGTATAGCTTAACTAGCCTTACCCCCTATAGTAAGCTTAAGTAATAAGTATAATATTACTATATTATAATACTCTTAGCTCCCTTAGCTAAGAGTAGGTTTCTAACTATTAAACTCCTATAAGTTCTTACTTAAGCGCTTACCCCTCTACTATATACTCTTAACTATAAATATATAATATTATATATAAAGTTTATAGATTCTCTATAATTCTAATACGATAACCCTTCTTACTTTAAATATATAGATTCCTCTTATAGCTATAATCTATAATTACGTTTATAGCTTCTCTTATAATAATATTAATATATCTTCTATAGCTCTAAGGTTTATTTTTATATAATCTAGTCGCTTAGATAGCGTATCTACGCTATTATTCTTCCTAGAATAGAAGACGATATCTAGGTTAACTATACTAAGTTCCTTAAGCTACTATAATTACTATATATTAAGCTACTTCTTAGTATTTAGAAACTAGAGGTTAAAGTAATCTATTAATACCTATATTAGCTACTATAGATATACTAAATACTATCTCTAATTCTATAGAATATTAACGATTATTAATAGCTCCTTTTTACTTATATCGTAGTATTACTTTATATCTATTAGCTTATATAACTAGAATACTATAAAGTATTAGCTATTATCGTACTTCTATAATAGGATTATATTTATCGCCCCCTTAGAGGTATTAATCTCTAATCTTATAAAGAAGCGTAGATCGAAGTAATATAATAGTAGAGCGTTAATAAAAGCTTCTATTAGCTAATAAAAAGTATTATAGCTTACTTCTAATAGTATTAAAGGCCCTTTCTAACCTTTATAGAATTCTATAATTAACTTTAATATAATATAAGAGAAATTATAGATAAACTTATAATAGAAGTTCGTAAACCCTAAGAATTAATAAATATCCTTTATAAATATAGGGAGAGGCTAGTTCTATAATACTTAGATATAGTTCTCTTCTATTCTAATATTATAGAGTAATATTATATATCTTAGGAAATTAGTCTCTATAATTAAGAACTTATACTTCTCTAAGCTTATATATAATCCTACCTTTTATAGTTATATTAATACTTCCTATATATAGCTCTTATAGTTTATAGAGTCTTTACTATAGACTAAGATATCGTTAAAGTAAACGATATAAATATAATCTATTAGCCCTATAAAGGTCTTATTAATATATACTTAGAATATTATAAAAGTATTCGATAGCTTAAATAATATAACTATATACTCGAAATATCTATAATATATATAGAATATTATTTTCTATTTATCGCTTTTAATAATCTATATTTAATTATAAATAAAGTAATAATTAAGCTTTATAAATACTATAATATTAGATAAATAATTAAAGATTTCGTTTATAAAAGGGAATATAATATAATCCTTCTTTATAATCCTATTAAATCTATAATAATCTATATAAAAGCGTAATTTACTACCCTTCTTTAGTATAAATAGTATAAATATACTTATAGAACTCTTTAAATAATAGATCTAACTATAATCGAGGTTCTCTTCTAAGTAAATCCGTAATTCCTCTAATTCTATAAGGTTTAGTATATATAGTAATCCCTATAATAATTACTTACCCTCTTTAAGCTCGATTTAATAATCTATTATTATATATAGAGGTAATAATACTATACCCTCCTCTAAGAAAACGTCTATATAATTAGCGTAAATAGTAAGAAGCTTAGGGCTCTCTATAGCTTCTATTATTCTAATACGCTTTATTTATAATTATTATAGTCCTAGAGCTCTACCTCTTTTAAGTATAGGAAACTAAGTAAATCCCCTTATTATAATATAACTTTTAACCTCTTTAATATCCCCTAAAATTATAATATCCTTTATAATAATAGGGAATCTCTATTCCCTAATTATTTAGTAAATTAACGAGTTTATAATAATAAGCTAAAGTACTCTAAGGTATATATTATAATCTCTTAAGTCTATTATTATAAATTTATTCTCTATAGTCTTTATAATATTAAAGCTATTTTCTAGCTTTATTCTTAATTTTACTTAATTATAAATCTATAATAAATAATTTATAATTAATAGAACCCTTTTATAGAGCTATAATTCCCTATCCTAATTAACTTTCTTTAAAAGGTCGTAAAAGATAACGTTAAAGTCTATACCCGAATCTATAAATATTATTATAGCTCTCTAGCTATTACCTATTTATATATAATTACGGATTACTATTTATTATATAGCTATAAAGGGTCCTTTATTTTAAGTATTCTATATATTATTAAAGTATATTATTATTATATTCTTCTAATAGAAATATATAATATATCTTTCTCCTCTATAATTATAGTATTTATAGGCTCTTAGTCTTATTTTATATCCTCTTTACCTACTATTCCTCTATAGTTCTATATATATTAAGGAATAATAGCTTAATTTATTATAATTAAAGTACTCGACTTTAGATAAGGGCTTTCGCTATAATACTATTAAGCCTCTCCTAGAAGAAGCGGATCCTATTAATAATCCTTATTCCTCCTTCTTTACTATAGAAGTATTAAATATCTTAAATACCTCGGGCTACTCCCTTTATTAAGGACTCCTCCCTCTATATTTATTATAATTCTATTTTATATTTAATAAATTATAGCCTCTTATTTTAACGCTATAATAATCCCCTATATAATCCTTAAATTATTTAATTATATTAATAACCTCTTAGACGCTTTATAATTATTAAAGTTATTTTATAAATACCTTCTATACTTTTAATAATAGCTTTATAAATAATTATTTAATATAATCCTCTTTTATTAATATTAATATTATATCCTCTATTCTATTATAGAATTCTTTTATAAATTCCTTAATAATCTATTTATTCTTCTATTATAGTTAATCCTATTTATAAAGTCTTTAATACTATATTTATATAAAGTTACTCTATTCGTCCTAGAGGAATTATTTAAAGTCTTCTTATCCGAGTTCCTTATCTATAGAGTATAATTCTTAATAATCTATCTATACTTCTCTAATATATAGAGTAAAATATTAAGCCGCTTAAGTAATATATTTATTCTATTCTTTAAACCTATCTTTATCGATTTCGAATTACTCTTTATAGCTCTTTAAGAACCTTCTAAATATAAAACGGGTCTCTATAATATATTCTAGTAATTTCGTTAATTTAATCCCTAATTAATATAGCTTTAATAGTATTAAGGGGTTAACCGTATTAAGCGATAATATATAGGTCTTAGTAAGTCGAGGTTATAGTCTAACCTCTTTAAATATATTATAGAAATTATAAAGCTCTATAGCTAATTCTTCGTTAATCCGTAATCTATTAAAGGTATTAAGCTCCTTTTATAGCGATTCTATATAGACTCGCTTCTTTATATACTCTATAGCTCTCTCTAAGTATTCTTCTTTATTAGTTTCTCCTCTACTAATAATAGTAAGGCTCTATAGCTATAGCCTCTTCTATCTTATAGCTATCTACTTAAGCGATTTAGACTCTAAGCGGTTTATAGTTAGGTATTATTTATTAATAGTATCCTCTATACTCTTCTATTAACGCGAACCGGTATAAGTCTCTATTACGTTATTTAGGGTTCGAAGTTTTTAGTATACTAGTAATTACGTAGATTAGTATAGTACCGGAAGCCCTAATAGTCTACTCTATAGAGGTAGAGAATTTAATATATTAAAGCGTTATTTAGAGTAGAGTAAAGGGGTCTTCTATAAGGTCCGTAGATAGATAGAATATAGGTATAGGATAGGAATATATCTAAATTCTAGCCCTCTACAGCTTAGGGGGCCATCCGCAGCCTATATATACGTTCTCTCCGGGCCCTTAGCTCC
>NW_021167549.1:0-6269 GCF_003724135.2 Verticillium nonalfalfae | reverse complement strand
ATATCCTTAAAGGATTTAAGTAATTATTAATTAACGATTATTTAAATATAATTTAGATTTATAATTAAACTTTCTTTAGAGATAATAAACCTAAAGAATTCTACTTTATTTTAATAAAATAAATACTTTAATTATTTTATATAAAGCTTAAAATCTTATAGTCTCTTTAGGATTTATTAAAGGTAAATTATATACTCTTCCTTTATCCTCGAATAGATTAATATATCGTTTAGATAAATAATATAGAAATCGTTTAATAACTTAGTAAAAGCTTAATAAACGTATACTTAGAACGTAATAAAGGTATTTATAAATCCGAATAGTATTACTATATATTTATAATACCTATATTAAATATAAAAAGTAATCTTCTATTAATCGCTTCTTTTAATATAAATTTAATAATAAACGTCCTAGATATCTATTTTAGAGAAGTACTTTACTTTAATTAAACGGTCTAGGAGCTTATTAATTAAAAGGAGGGGGTATCGGTTCTTAATAGTAATTACGTTTAGACCTTAATAGTCTATATATAAATATAAACTCTTATCCTTCTTTAATATAAATAGAACTAAGGCTTTTATTAAGCTAATAGACTTCTTAATTCTATTTATAGCTTCTCTTTTAACTATATAATAGTATAGCTCTTCTAATTACTTCTAGGATAATAAGAAATTAAGCTATAAAGAGGTTTAGCCCCCTCTTTTAAGTCTACTAAGTACTCTATATCTTTTAATATTAATAACTCCTTCGCTAAAGTTTTAGAGAATATATCCTCGAACTCCGTAAATTCTAAAAAGAGCGTCTTAGTCTATTCTTTATTAAAAGGAGGTTCGTTAACGATAAGTATTATTATATTTAATATTATAGCTATCGTTTAAGTAATATATATTACGTAAACTTTAGCTTTATCCTCGATTATAATTTTTATAAATTCCTTAGGGTTTATATTAGATATATAGCCCTCTATAAAGGACTAAATAATAATATCTACTTTAATACTTTCTTTACTTATATTATTATTAAATAGAAGGATATATTCCGATCCTTTAAGCTGTTTTATATATATAAATAATTAATATAATAATTAAAGGTAATTCTATATATTTAGTAAATAGAAAGATAAAGTAAATAATCCTTAACTATTTATTAATTATTTATTAAACGTTTATAGTTTTAAAACTTCGATACTTTTTACTTTTTATAGCTTTAATAATTAAATAAAAGTAAGATTAATAATATCTATAATAATATTAATATCTAAGTTAATAGAGAATTTAATCTCTTTTCTTTATTAAATAGTAATCGCTAATACTTTCGTAATTTTCTTAATATTTAATTTTAATATAGTATCCTTTAGGTCGAGATTTATACTAAGTCGTTTTCCGAAAATTCTATTATTTTAATACCTTTAAATTTAAATAATTAAATATTAACGATTATAGCTTTATTATATAGCTCGGATTAAAAGTACTTCTATACTTAATACTTAAGTTTATTATAATAGAAGTATATATTTAATAATATTAAAGAGGTAATATTTTAATTACTTAATAGAGTTCTTATTAAATATAAGTTTAGGTTTCTCGGCTATTATAATATAAAGCCTCTATTATAATACGAAGGTCGTCCTCTCTTTACTAACGATTAGTCTTAGGGGACTCTTTTTATAAGGATCCCGTATTTAAATATAGTATTTTAGGGATCTCTTAGAGTTAATTAAAAGTAAATTCGTTTTTTACTCTTTTACTATTTATTCTACGATTTATTAACGTTTTAGACTTATTAAACTTTATATATAATTATCTTAATATCTTTAATAAGAATATAATATTCTATTAACTTATCTTATATAAAATAAAAAAGTTATTAGAAATATCTAAAAGCTTATTCTTTATTATAATCGATACTTTTACTAAGTAATTAGTAAATACTCTTTTATTTATTAAAAAAATAAATAAAAAGATATCTTTATTATTTTTAAAATAAAAGGAGTATAATTATTCTCGATAAACGAGGTTTTAAAGGTCTTTTAATAAATACTCTTACTTTATAAAATTTTAGAAGTCTTTTTAATAAATATTTAGATCGTCTATATTAAAGTCCTCTTTCTAAATAACTTTAAAGTTCTAAGCGTAATTTCGCTATATTATCTATAAAGTATAAGTAAATTTTATCGTCGATTACTCGATAATTTAAGTTATATTCGTATCGAGCTAGAAAGTATTCTTAGCTTTAATTATAGTAATTTAATCGTTAATCTAAGCGATAATAATATCTTCTTTAAGTATTTTATAATTATATATAAATAGTTTATTATAATTCTTTATAATAGAGGTACGTTTAGTAAAGTATTAGACGAGGAGGTTATTCTTATATCTCTATTTATAGAGTTTATAGACTAAGGCCTAGAGAACCTATATTTACGGTTTAGCCTATATCGTTTATCCGCTAATAGCTTAGCGATAGTCTTCTAGTAAAGATTTAGGTTCTAGAATCGTCTTCCTGCTATAGCTACTTCGCGAGGATTCCGACGGAGTTCCCGCTAGTTTATCCTCGGAGTAATATCCGCTATAATAAGCGGTTTATTTTTAATTTCTCGTATACCTTAATTAATCTATTACTTAGCCTAATCTAACTATAAATAAAGGAAGTTAAAGAATATAAAGGTATTAAGCTAATAGCCTCGATTAGGGAAAGTAGCTAGATTAACGAATAATCGGTATCGTATTATATTAACTTTAACTTATCGAGGCTATAAAATAGGGCCTCGATTAGGGAAAGTAGCTAGATTAACGAATAATCGATATCGTATTATATTAACTTTAACTTATCGAGGCTATAAAATAGGGCCTCGATATTATATATAAATTATACCTTATCGTTAATATATTAGCGATAAGACGCTAATAAGGGACTAACGTCTAGTTCTTTATAAGAATAAAGAGCTATATCGATATTAATATATATAATTATAGATACTCTTATTTATTTAATTCCTAAGAAAGAATATAATATCTTTTAAATAAAGATTAAAAGCTATAAATATAATATCTATTTATACTTTTAATAAACCTTAATCCTAGAAGATTAATATATAAATAGGAAATATATTTTCTATTTTATTAAATATATATAATAATATCTAAAATATAGAATTAAGTTTTAAGCGAAAGTAATTAAATAAGTACTTTTATATTTTATAATTAAATACCCCTTTTTATATAATATAATTAGAAATATTATCTATAACCCAAGATAATAAGCTAATATAAAAGAAATACTATTCCTTAATTATAAATATAAAGAATAAACTATATAATTCTAAATTATATATTAATTTATTATAAAAATAAATATATTTATATAAAATTTACTGAAACTTAATAAATTAATATAAATCTATTAAAAATAATTCTTCTTTTTAAATAATATTTAGAAAAATAAAAAAGTTTATTTAAGAGATCTATTTATTATAATAGATATAATAGAGAAAAGTAAATTTACTTTAATTATCTATTAATAAAAATATAATAAAGCTTATTATTAATTAAAATAGAATAATATCTTATTACCTTTCTTTATTATAAAACTCTTAAATTTCTTAATCTCTATATTAAGAGATATAAATAAGAATAGTTTATTCTTATTTAATAATAAAAAGGACTTTATTATTCTTAATAGATAATAAATTCTATTTATCTTAATAAATTTACTAAATAAATAATATATTATTATTAATAAAATATTTAAATTAATTATTAAATTTATAGAGGATAATAATAATAATAATCGGGAAGATAATTATATCTTAGAATATATAAAGTCTAAGTTTAATATATTAATAGACTTAATAATAGTACTTTTATATTAAATTATTAAGAAGTAGAATAAGATTATTATTATTTAAATTATAATTCTAGCTTATATAAATAGTATATTAATAAAGATATTTTAATTCTAAGAAAGAGTAATATAAAGTAATACTTTATTAAATAATATATATACTTTAATAAAATCTATTTATAATAGAGTAAAGACTCTAGAAGATATAATAAAAGGAGTTAATAATAGAATTTAATTATTTATCTTTATAATATCTATTATAGAATAATAATTTCCGACTTTATTATTATTAATATAATTATTATTAATAATAGATATAGAGACTTTAATAAAGATTTTATTATTATAAATAAATAAATTTTAATTTAAACGATTATCTTTAATAAAATTATTATTAATATAAATATTATTTTAGTAAATTTTAATAAAGATATTATTATCCTTTATTTATTAAACTTTTTTATTAATAATAATATAATAATTAATTATATCCTTTTTATTAATTATATTTATATTTATAGTTATATTAATATTAATAATAATTAAATCTATTAAGATTTTATCTATAATAGCTAAGCTATTATTTACTTTAATTATAATTAAAAATAAAAATAAAAGTAAAATAATTATTTTATTAATAGAGTTAAATATTTTAAATAATAATAATAAATTATTATAGCTTAGTAATAGAAAGTATATTAAAATTAAGATTAATTTATTAATTAAGAAATATTATTATAATAAACTTTAAATATATTAATAGCTCTAATTATTAAGAATAATTTAAATTATATATAAAAGTAATTATTAGAATATATATAGAATTAATAAAATATATATAGGATTAATAAAGTATATATAAGATTAGTAAAATATATATAAAATTAATAGAATTTATATAAAATTAATAGAATATATATAGAATAATAATATAAATATAAAATTAAAATAATAAAAATAAATAGAGAGAATAATAGATTATTTTTAATATTATAAAGATTAATATATAAATATAGTAAAAATTTATAAAGGAATAAAGGAATAATAAGAATAAATTAATTATATAGTTTATATTAATAGCTATAAAGATATAGCGCCTCGAGGAGGTAGTAGTATTAAGGGCACCCTTATAGAAGGTACCTCTAGCCTAGGGCTTATAGCGGACTTAGACTCCGCTAGAGTCCTAGGTCTAAGGCACTCCACTCTATATATAAAGGTATCAGCCCCGACATAGATAGCACGAGATAGCTTAACCATTTATAACATCCTGAATGTGCCCCTAAAATAAGGTCTAATACTCGCCCTCTAAACCTTTAGCGACTAACTTATCTTTAGTATCTTTACTCTCCTTAGCTTCCTTAGTTACTTTAGCCTCCTTATTCTTAATAGCTAGTTTATTAGTATTAATAATATAGATAGTCTTCTAGGGGGTTAGCTAAGCCCTCTTCGTTAGGTAGCTAGAGGCTAGAGCTAGGGTAGAACGCTTAGCTAAATTACCCTTTAAGCTACTAGAAGCCTTAGAGATAGAACCCTAAGGGGCGGAAACCTTAGATATAAGAGTCTTTTTAGTATTACTAAAGCGTATAATAAGCTTAATCTTCTTTATTAAAGATATAATAAGCGCTTAGCTCTTTTTTTTAATAGAATTAGCGAATTACTTATTAAGAGGGCTAGAGCGATTCGCTATAAAATTAGTAATAATACTATAAGAAGCTAAGCGATTAGAGAATAAAGATATATTATAATTAAAAATAGAATCCTCTATTATATTATTATTATCTAAAATAATTATAAAAGTATTAAAGTTATTAATAATATAGCGAAAATCCTCTTAAGCTTTATAGAACCTCGTTTTAATAATAATAACCTTTTTCTCTTTAATTATTTTAGCTTTAATAGCTTTCGCTATTATTTATTTCTTAATAGCTTTTTCCTTTTTCTTAATTATAATCTCTTTTTTAATAAAAATAGTATCTTAATAATCCTTAATAATAATTATTATTATATTAATATTCTAAGAAATATAAGAGGATAGTTAATTAGTAAAAGTATAATTAAGATATTTAGCGTTTTAGATATATAAATAGATAAAGCTATTACTATTAAGGGCTTCTTTTAAAAGATTAATAAGCTTAAGATTAAAGGGGATATTAAATTTACTATAAATAAAGTAAGCTTTATCTTTATTATTTAATAAGCGATTATATAGTTCTATATTAAGGTTAAATAAAGTAAACTCTAAAGTATTAACTTCTTAATAATAAATAATATAGCTAAGTTAATAAATTATAATAGCTTTTTTTAAAGCTTTATAACTTAAGGGCTTAACCTAGAAAAAAAAGAATTAGATAGTAAAGTAATATTAAAAAATTAATTAAGGAATTTATAGAATAATATAATTAAAGAGATAATAAAGAATATAT